>NC_056737.1:509116820-509161820 GCF_019279795.1 Protopterus annectens | reverse complement strand
CATAGCTAGCTACGGGCCCCCAAATCAGACTCAAGATGCCCAATCCACCTATTTGGACTTGTTTGAATCTATCAAGATTCAACCCTTTACCCTGACCCTGGGTGACTAACTTCACAAACAGACTGGAAGAACTACTCAATGCCCAGATATTCCTTGATTTTTGTCAATGCAAATGCCTTGGAACAGCTAGTCAATACCCCACAAGGGGTGATAATATCTTGGACTTGGTATTAACCAACATGAGTAACCACTGCAGCATCCCTAAAGTACCATCCTCCCTGGTAAGATCCGACCACAAAGTGGTCACTTTCAAAGTCACCATCTCCCCCCAACCCCCCTCTAGTTAGGATCAGATATAAAAACTTCTCCAAAACTGATTACAGTCTCCTGAGGGATGGTATGAACAGCTTCACAGCCCCCTCCCCCTCTGTAGGCACTGGCACCAATATCCAAAACTACACCAAAGCAGTATATGAGCATTTATATAGATGCATGTAATCAGGAATACCCGACAGGACTAAATTATCCTCCACAAGGAAGAGTAAACCTGTCTGGTTGACACCTGCAATAAATTAACTCTATAACAAAAGGAAAAAAAATGCCTCCTTGACAGAGTAGGAGCAGGTGCCCAATTGGAAACAATGTCTCCTTAGCCTGAACAAGCAAAAAAAAAGCACTAGTGAAATCCTCCAAAGCAAACTGAGTCCAAATTGCCCACAATGTGGCCTTCTTTACATATGTCCACAACCCCAAAGGAAGCACCCAGATTTGTTCAGAATTGGTGGTCAAGGACACCACATATACAAATACCGTAGATATAGCAAACTTGCTGGCTGACAGATTCAGTGGAAACTTTACCCCCCCCCCCCCCCAATCACTAAATCAGGACATTCTCAGTACTTGCCTCCTTCCTCCTAGGAAACAGGTCATCATTGCGCTCTCAAAGGCAAAAATACAGCCTCCATGAGATCCGATAACATCCCGAACTGCATCCTTTATGAACTCAGGCAGGAACTTGCAGCACCATTCGGTACCCTATACAACCAAAGCCCGAGTACTGTCTGCATCCCAACTGAGTGGAGGACAGCCACTGTCATCCCTTCACACAAATGTGGAGCATCCACTGATCCGGGAAATTATAGACCCATCAGCCGAACTAGTCTCATCTGCAAGGCCATGGAACAGATCACTGACCTCATTAACAAGGACACAGGCAACCTCCAAACACTTCATTCCACACAGTTTGTCTTTTTCAAGGGGAGGTCACATCTGCTAAATTTGGTCAACGTCTTTGAAATAGTCACCAAAGCCATGGACGAGGGGAACAAGGGCACCGGAAACTGTTGAAGACTGGGGGTGGGTGGGTGCGGAGGGTGAGAGGGGCACTTAAGTTATAAAAAAATGCCCTTTTTGGATCACTATTTACTACCACAACATAGGTTCACCTGGAGGACATTTTAAACTTAGCCAGTTCCCTTTTGGTGCTTCAATTAACATTTTCCTGATAATTGTATATTAGACCTAGTGAGAATAACTGATAATACCATAGATAATTTGAGGGGGCCCATGTAAGGGATGCAGAATTTTTGGAACTGCCTCTATCCATTAGTGGCAATCCTGGAGTACATTTTCTATTACCCATCCTTAGATCCAGGTTGTATTTGAATATGGACAGATGAGCTTTGTTTTATTTTTATGGATAGTCTGTTCTGGATCAGTGGTAGTTTCTGATATATATCCATCTCTCCACAACATTCAGTTTAGATACTTGAACTGAGTATTTCTGATCCCATTTGATTTGCTGATGTTCAGTAGGTCCATCTGTATTAGGTTGGAGGATGTCTTGTATGCCAGACATGTCACCTCTAAGCACTCTGTAGGATACCGAGTATAGCAATAAATCTTTGAGGTGGTCCATGCAAGACCTATTGTTTAGGACTTGTATACTTTTAGTAAGGTACCTCTCAAGTTATTCCAATTGTTGCATGGGGTTGGACAGACACATGCTAAAGTGGGTATTATACAAAATAATTGACCTGATGATGATCTGTGTAAAAGGGGACAACATCTCTAAATCTAGTTACAATCAGTTCTTTATGAGCTGTGCAGTATAGAAAGGCTTTCTTATAACTCTGGACACATGTTGGTCAAAAGTTAGGTCACTGTACACACAGGTTCCCAAATGCCAAACAACTGGGTCAGTTCTCAGAGGGCATTGTAATGATTTTGATACCAGTTATTATTTGGGACAAACCTTCCTGCATGATGGTTAAGTCAAGGTAATGTGGTGTGAACGGTTTTATCTTTATCCATTGCTTTGGTGACAAGAGTAAAACTTAAACATTTGCCCATGATTTTGAGCATTTCACACTTTCCTCTGGGCTGTTTTCAAACACATATTTAGGGTCATGCATGCATGTATGTATACATGCTTTGATTCAATTTCCTGATTGTATTAAATTATATTCCTTGTATAATACAGCACCAGTGCTTTAAATGTATAGTTTTGAACAGTTGTCTAGTAAGCAATGAAAAAAATGTATGATCCAATAATGACAAAAGTACCCATTTCAGAAAATGTCAACCATAAAAGGCCACTCAGACTTCTGTCACTACAATCCACCAATATCAGTAAATATGTAAACTCTCTGCAGAAGTCAGTCATCTAAATAATTCCATATTAAAGGGATCTCTAATGAAGAGGTTGCTGCTTGGAAACAACTGTATACTTCATTGTTTCAACTACAAATAAAGTGGCTGTTGCCCTTGAAGAATAAATTACCTATGTTACATTAAAAAAATAAGCTAGTAATATTGCAATAGTTAACGGATGGCAAACTGATAACAGGTTCATAGTTACTGGGTAACTCCTCCAAAGGAGGCCATTCACAGGACTGCAGCGTCCACTCCCTTTAAATTACAACACAGTACAGTATCAGTGATCCATCTGCATACTGTGGGAGTAGAACCCACAGCCTTCTGCATTGAAAATAAGGCTACTACCTGTTGTGCTACTAACAATATAAACAGACTTTGAATAAGCAACACCAAACTTATCTTCTCCTGATGCTCTCAGCTCCTTGTAAAATTTTTTTATGTATTTAACATTTGTTTACTGGGAAAGTCCAACTTGGAACAAAAAAATTTCAACAAAGACCCACTGAGAAATGCTGCAGATGCATGTCTTTGTAAGAAGGGAGAAAACCCACATAAACACAGGGAAGACATACAGACACCACCCTAGCCACGAATCAAACCAGAGGCCTACCTTGACCTGGCCAAAGCCTTTGACACTATTCCCCACTCAAGCATAATAGATAAACTCTCTCAACTAGACATCAATCCATATGTTGCCAGACGGGTAGAAAACTGGCTCACTGATAGAACCCACGTGTCAAAATAGGGGAAGCCACCTCAACCAGTAGACTTGTAACAAGCGGCATACCCCATGGTTCGGTCTTGGGGCCTCTTATTTGGGATATGCTTTTCTGATGTGCAGGCCAAAACCAGTGGGCTATGGCTGTCCAGGTTTGCAGAGTACTGCAAGCTGGGTGCTGTCATCAATTCCTCTAGATATGTGGACATCTTCTAATAGGGTCTCACTCAAACAAGTGTCTGGTGCCAGAAACATGGCCTGAAGCTGAACACCCAAAAATGCATCATCATCCCCCTTTGGGGAAAGTGATGTCCCCACAAATTATCACATTAATAACTTCCTAAGCACTCAGTCATGAGGGATTTGGGCACCCAGGTTGATAGCAACCTGACATTTGACCATCATGTTGCTTCCATGGTAAGGAAAGCCTTTTACATGGCCCACCTCATAAGCAAGGTTATCTCATCTAGGAACAAGGAGGTCATACATCCCTGTATTCTTCCCTTATAAGGCCCATTATTGAGAACAAAGCACATTTCAGCATGTACCTCGCAAAGCACATGCAGCAGCTGGAGAGACCACAGAAGTTCCCCACCAGGAGAATCCAGGGCCTCAAACATCAACCATATACAGATAGGCTAAAAGCCCTATCCCTCTACTCAATTTCAAACAAACAGACTCCTCAGAGGTGACCTCTGTCTGGCATACAAGGCATGGACCACACCTTGAGACTGCTGCATATCTGCAAGTCAAGCGCCACTTGAGTAACCCACATGTGTTGCCTCAACCTGGTCTGTAACATCAACAAATCCACCAAAACCACTAGAGCAAGCGACTTAAACCTTAGCACAGATATAAATAGGACGTGCTGGAGGGACAGATTTATCACTCAGACTCCCTATGCTGTGGAATAAAATCCAGGTCCATGTGAGGCAGAGCACCTCGCTGGCTCTATTCAAGAGAAATCTTGACCAGTGGATGGGAGATCGTAGGTTTACCCCGGGAATCATCTCTGTGTCACTGCTGGACAGAGGCACAACAAACTAATGGGTACAGTATTTTTTCATATAAGGGGTGGCGTAAGCCACAAAACTTTGGGCTAGGCTTATAAATGCCTTAGGACAGATAGCCTAGTATAAACCTATGAACAGGACTTGTTGGCAGGACTGATGTCTCCCAGAGACTCCCTCATCTATAGAACAGACTCCTTCTCCACATCAAGCAGAGTACCTCTTTACCCCTTTTTAAGTGCAACCTGGATAACTGGATGGGAAACAGAAAATATACCCCTGGGATTCCACCTATGTCCCTGCTGGAAAGGGGCATTGTATGCTGATTTGTCTAAACATGGGCTAAACTCTTGGCTAGGCTTATAAGGGCCTCAGGGCCAGTAGCCTAGTAACCTCCTATGATCCTAAGAAATAAATGGACAACCACACCACAACAAAAAAATAAACTGAAAAACTACAAAAGCAATACTACTGGTCATTAACGATCCCCTATTTTGCCTCATATTACCCTTCTCCTTATAAAATGTTTTGAATTTCTGGTAAACCATTGAAGATTACAATCAGTCTGTGATGTCAGACAGTTTCATACTTGCTAGTCTTTAGGAAACACATGTTTTTGAAATTCCAATTATTCTCCTACTAATGTAAATCAGGATAATATTTAAAAGTTATATCTGATTTTGGACTTGTAAAGACTCTGGTGGTCATGAGTCTAGTATAAACCTATGGACCTACTACTTATGCACAAAACATATCATAACAATACGCTGAATGCATCATTCATACTTATTTATTCCTACAACATTTACATTTGGCAGTAATCGACCAGTGTAGTACGTCGCAGGTAGTTTTGCACAGCTTTGGGCATGCCATCAGTGATTCGCATGCCGAATGGGTGGGGATAGCAAGGAAAACTGACAGGCATGCTAATTCGCATGCTATATTCATGCACACAACCAACTCCATCCCTTTAGTAGTTACTAGTTTTTATCCTTTTTCAGTAGGGAAAGCCCCCCTGCACCCCCCACACCCACCCGCTGTCACTCTTAGAACATTACCGGTTGTCAGCTGTTTGTAGGACAGGAAATGGAGGCAAAAAACAAACAAAGCAAATAACAGTGAAAATAGCACATCATGTAGGATTTCACTGATTGCCTTGGTATTACCCCTAATAGGTAACAGTTACGATTTATTTATTTCACATTCTCTCCTTTTGCAAGTGTTTATTACTTGCCAGAATGGTACCCCATTTATTCATGAGCTACTAATTATTCAGGAGGACTCTGACGCCTGAGGCATGTTCAGGGCAGGATTTGCTACTGTGCATCCTGCGAGGTACTACACTGTCGATTACCGATTTGTCATAAATAGCAAAAGAGAATGTAAACATCAAACATAAAAAAGTACACTAACCTGTAGCATCCTTCAGTAGGCTTCTAAGCATGTACCATAATGTCTTACTGGAGCTATGTTTTTGTGGGAAGTGGACCGTTGTTTCAATTGAGCCAGCAGGAAAACATGCCTAATATCTAAGCAGTAAAACATGGTCATAAACACTGTCACATACAGAACCAGAATATGAAGTCAGAACTCTGGTTTCACGACCTCTCCACAAAACTAGTTCTAAACTTGTTGTCTCTATCCACAAAAGGAAAACACAATAAATATTGTATAAGAAATACCTAAAAAATAAGACACACTAAAACCGTCAACAATTACATCTTCTCAGTTCAACTAAAATCCTACACAGCAAGGCAAAAAGAACATGGTAAACCTCCTAGAAAACCAGACTCCCAAGCAATAAACGAGAAAAATGGATAGTTAGAAAAGTAAATAACATCTCCATTAACACAAACACATGCACACACACTGAAATTATTGCACCCAGAGTGCAGGAAAACCAGTAACCTGTAAAAAAGTAAGCATATAATGCAAATCTTTACACTATATAAACTGCCTCCCACTAGAAGTTAGGACAAATAATCAACTGAACATTTTTAAAGCTGCCACTAGACTATATCTACTAAGTCAATTGAGTTGCCACTGTTTTCAGCATCCTTAAGCAAAACTAGTCTTTTAATTCTACCAATTGGCCCTTCTAACACTATTCTAATGTGTTCGATGAGCGAGTCTACTGTTAATTATTTTGATGTTATGTACTTTATACCTACTACCAATTATTGTTATATTTCTACATTGTTTATTTTCATTAATTTTTGATACTGTACATGTTCCAGTTTTTGTTTCTCTTTTTCTGTTCTTCTGTTTATATTATTTTCCTATACTTAATCTTTAAGTATCATCTGTTGGAGCTTTTCTCCCTGGGTCTCTGCTGAAAAGGAGCTATAACTCAGACTAACCTGGTCAACAAATGTAAGATAAATAAAAAAATAAACCATATGACAAGGAAACAGGAAGCACATCAAATACGTATGTCTACTTAAATTTCTCAAGTAATGAAACCCAAAGCAAGAGATGCCATCAATAACACACAGTTTACATCACAATCTCCCAATCATAAAAAATGGCCATTTACCCATAATGTCCAAGTGTGTAGTCTAAACAAGTCGCATTCATTCTTCGAGCAGCAATCTCCTACAAAGTCGATTTCTTCTCCAGACTCTACAGAACAGCGTAAACAGTAGAATATAGCCCTTATCTGTAAAACTGATTCCAAATCATGACAGTCATTTATAATCCCACCTTCACCAACCACAAAAAACAAAATTATTAAAGTAGTAATTGTATAAAATAAAAGCTGCACTAACATCCTGCCTAGTCGTCCCTTATGACTGTGAGTTCTACAACTGAGTGGAATTTTGTAGAAAGTGACACACATCATTTCATAAACCAGTATACCCACCCCAAACTATGAAACCAAGCCTCGTCTCTCCACAGGATGCACCTAGACAATATCTGACTGTACTACTTTTTGAGGAATGCATTATATAGGTTCATAGGTTTATACTAGGCTATCTGCCCTAAGGCATTTATAAGCCTAGCCCAAATTATTGTGGCTTACGCCACCCCTTATATGAAAAAATACTGTGCCCATTAGTTTGTTGTGCCTCTGTCCAGCAGTGACACAGAGTTGATTCCTGGGGTAAACCTATGATCTCCCATCCACAGGTCTAGATTTCTCTTGAACAGAGTCAGCGAGGTGCTCTGCCTCACATGGACCGGGATTTTATTCCACAGCATAGGGAGTCTCTGAGTGATAAATCTATCCCTCCAGCACGTCCTATTTATATCCGTGCTAAGGTTTAAGTCGCTTGCTCGAGTGGTTTTGGTGGATTTGGATTTTTTGAGGTGGAGCATGTCCATTAATTCCAGGTTGGACATGGCCTTGTATGTCAGGCACATGTCACCTCTGAGCAGACGGTATGCGACTGAATAGAGCTGGAGTTTCTTCAATCTGGCAGCATATGACAGATTTTGGAGTCCCTTTATCCTTTTGGTGAGGAACTTTTGGGGTCTCTCCAATTGCTGCAGATGTCGGGTGAGATACATCCCGAATGGGGCATTGTACTCTATCATTGGTCTGATAAGTGAAGAGTACAGGGGAACAATGACCTCACTAGATCTGGATGTGAATCCTTCATGATCAGGTGGGCAATGTAGAAGGTCTTTCTAACCACTTTAGCAATGTGAGTGTCAAAAGAAAGGCCACTGTCAACCTGGGTCCCCAGGTCCCTGATAACCTCTTCTGTGCTTAGTGGATTGCCACCTATATGGTAGCTTGGGGTTACCTTGTTTTTCCCGAAGGGTATGACTATACATTTTTGGCGTTTAACTTCAGGCCATGGCTCTAGCACCAGCTATCTGTTTCCGTGAGTCCCTTCTGAAGGATATCCGTGTCCGATGCACTTTCCACTATGGCCCAGTTTGCAGTCGTCTGCAAACTTTGTCAGCCAAAGTCCTCCCATGTTGGCCTGTACTTCTGAGAAGTAGATGCCAAACAATAGGGGGCCAAGGACCGAGCCCTGTGGGACACCACTTGTGACCGGCTTGGAGTCTGACACAGCGCCAGCAACTCTAACCCTGTGGGTTCGGTCCTTAAGCCAGTTTGCAACCCATCTTGTGACATATGGGTTTACATTTAAGCTGGTAAGTTTTTCTACAATACCCGAGTGGGGTATTGTGTCGAAAGCCTTTGCAAGGTCAAGGTAGGCTGTATGGACTGCCTTTCCTCATCAATGGCCTTGGTGACTGTTTCGAAGAAGTCAACCAAGTTCAAAAGGCATGATCTTCCCTTGACAAAGCCAAACTGGGTCGGGTCCAATGTCTGCAAGTCCCCTATATCTTTGTTTATGAGCTCCATTATGATCCTCTCCAAAGCTTTGCAGACTAGACTTGTTAAGCTTATGGACGGTAATTACCAGGGTCCGTAGTGCCAACGCCTTTGTGGAGTGGGACCACAGTTGCCGTCGCCACTCCTTGGGCACGTATCCTGTGGTAAGGCTGAGATTAAACAGCTGCCTTATGTGCGGGTTTAATTCCTCATTTAGCTCGTGTAGCACACAGCCGGGGACACCATCCGGTCCCATTGATGCTGTGTTTTTAGCTTTAGAGAGAGCAGCTTTCACCTGCGCATTTGAGATGTCCGGGAGGCTACACTCGGCTGGGATAGTTATCTCTCCTTTAGGGGGAGAGGGGTGAAGTTTGCACTGAACTTGTCTGCCAGTATGTTGGCAATGTCTGTGGGTTCAGTGATTTTTGTATCATTTTGGACTAATTCTGAGCATATCTGGGAGTTTCCACCCAGGTTCCTAACATAGCTGAAAAAGGCCTTATGATTGTCCTTTGAATCCATGGCAATTTTTCTCTCAAAATTGGCCTTAGTTGATTTTATGAGTGCTCATATTTTTTTACTAACAATGATCAGGGATGACTTCCCTTTTATGGATTTTGTTCTATCATGTAATAGCTTTCTCCTCTTATTGTAAAGTTTGTTAATGGCTGGGGTCCACCAGACTGGACGTTTGCCCTTTGTGGAAAGAGTCTTGGTTTTATTTGGGATTGCCTGATCCATGCAGTCCTGGAGGTGTTCATAGAAGGCATTTGTAAGGGCTTCCGCAGCTTGGGTTGTGGTTTCCTCTGGCTCAGGGGCCTTGAAGGATACCACACCAGTCTTGAGTAGTGTGAAGTTTGCTTTAGAGAAGTTCTTCACTATGGTCTTTTGCTTGGGATGGGGCGGGATGTGGATTTCCAGTGAGATTAGTTTATGATCAGATCTCACCAATGAGGGATATACTTCCGGTGTGGAGCATTTTGTCCCCATGTTTGTGACAATGAGATCTAGTATATTTTCTCCTCATGGGAACAGTGACTAGCTGTTCCATGGCATTTGAATTTATGAACTCCAGGAACCGTTGGGCTAGGGCTTGAGTAATGTTCCCAGTCTATATTCGGGTAGTTGAAGTCACCCAATATGATGGTGTTTGGAGATACATTTATACCCTCCAGTGTCTTCAGAAAGGCTGTGTGGGGTTCCTGAGTTTGAGAGGGTGGCCTGTAGCATGCTACAATTTGTAGAGCAGTTTTGCCTATGGTTAGTTGCACCTGGATGGTTTCCGAGCTTATGCGTTGCCACCAACCTGGAGGTGTGAGTATCCTTTATGAATATGGATACACCCCTCCTTTTGTGGTGTGGTCCGGGTTTTGGGGCGAACGCATGATATGAGGTAAAACCTAATAGTGCCGGGTGCTCTCAGGAGCCTTGAACCAGGTTTCAGTTACAGCACAGACATCGATGTTCTCCATACTGAGAAGGGCCTCGAGTGCGTGCATTTTGAGATTTAGACTTCTGGCATTGAGCAGCATTACCCTCAGTTTCTTCCCATTTTGTTTTCTAGGGTGGTAGGTTTAGAATTTGAGCCTTGCCTAAAAAAGGCACTATGGGGTGGCAAGAGCCTTAGCCAATATCCGAATCCCAGGGTGACAGGTACAAGCCGTCCCTTGAAGCAGCGTGGCTTGTCAAGCATGTCATCCCAGGCAGACAGACACTGGATCCCCTTTGAATGACACCAGACATTAAGCCAATTGTTAAAGCTGATAATCTTGTCTCTATATTGTGGCATCATTCTTGGTGAAGGAAGGATACTGCTCAGGGTTAGGGTCATACCTGCCTGGGCTACATAATCAGAGAGCTCCTCTATGTCTCTTTTCATGTAGTCCAGGGAGGTACGTCTCAGGTCGTTCACACCAGCATGGACAATGACTGTGTCATATTTGTACTTGCCATGGAGTGACCCAGTGCTTGTGTTATGTGGCGGATTCTAGCGCCCGATAGGCAGCTTACTGTGACCCTCTCCTTGTTCAGCCTGGTGAGTGGGACGTCAGTGTGTCTGACTATGGAGTCACCTATGACAAGTATGTTTGGTGTTGTATTTGGCCTTAAGGGCTGTGACTGCTTTGCACACTGCTTTTGTGGTTTATGTGTTGCTTGTGGGGTGTCTTGAGGTAGCAGTTGTTTGGGTGTCTGCTTTGGAGGCCTCTGCTGTTTAGGTAAATCTTTACTCAGAGCCTCCAAGTATGTCTTTGTGTGTTTATGTGTTTGATTCAGTGGAGTGGTAGCATTATGTGAGGCTGGTTTTGTGGTGTGTGTAGTTGCCTTCTCCTCCTGTCTGGTCTTGCCAGTCCTGAGTTGAGAGAGCTCAGCCTCCAGTTTGGCTAAATAGCTGCATCTCTCGCAAGTATTTGTGTTATGTGGGAGGAGGAGAGGGTTGTCTGTGTACATGAGGCAGTTATAACATTGCCTCAAGATTCCCAGATTCACCAGCTGGACCGAGAGGAGATTGACAACTGACCTTTGGACATGCTAGAATAATATTGGGAAATCCTTAATTGAAAACAAGGGCCAGTGGGGAGTGAGGGTGTAGTGCTTTTAATTTTTAGTGCTGACTTATATAATTGCTTTAGTGAGCAAGTGCCAGGTAACTTGAGTGCAATGTGTTACAAGTAACTAAATGCAAAACGACAAACAGTAACTTTCTTTCAAGTGAAACAAGGAAATAAGTACAGTAAGCAATGCAGATATCACTAGTGATCCACAGAAGTGCTGAGAAGTTGCGTATTAGGTGGAATTAGCTTCCAGGGAAATAACAAGCAAACAAACAACAAGCATATAAACAAAGCTAGATTCAGTAGGCCTGGATCTAGTCTATGCTAGAGCAAACAAGGTGAACCAATTTCAGTAAGATACAGTTCAAATATTCAGGCACTATAAACCTTCAACCAGAAAATTCCCAGCTCAGAAGGGCAGAGTCCAGCCTCTTCTCCCACAAGAGTGCAGACCACGAACCTTCTTAATGTAAAATAACTGGCCTGAAGCCCAAGTGCCTAAACCAGAACTAATACACTTGGACACTGGGCTCTCAATCAGCAGTTCCCAACTTAGAAGGATGAAAGCTACCTGTCCTGCCACCACAGTGCTTGCCACAAACCTTCCTAATGTAAAACAACTGTTCTGAAGCCCAAGTGCTTAATCCAAAAGACTTGAATGATAGCTACACTTTAATCAAGTTACAACCAAGCAGTAATAAATACCATTGAATACTTTAGAGAATGTCTGGATTAGTGCTCAAGTTACACAAACAAAGCTAGATCCAGCAGGCCCGAATCCAGTCTATGCCACAGCAAACAAGGCGCACCAACTTCAGTAAGGAACAGTTCAGATATGCATGCACTATAAGCCTTTAACCAGAAATTCCCAGCTCAGAAGGGCAGAGTCCAGCCTCTCCTCCCACAAGAGTGCAGACCACGAACCCTCTTAATGTAAAATAACTGGCTTGAAAGCCCAAGTGCTTAAACCAGAATTAATACACTTTTAGAATAACAGACACTGAGCCCTCAATCAGCAGTTCTCAACCTAGAAGGATGTAAGCTACCTGTTCTGCCACAACAGTGCAGACCACAAACCCTCTCAGTGCAAAACAACTAACTGGTCCGAAGCCCAAGTGTTTAAACCAAAAGGCTTAGAATGAGTTACACCAAGCAGTAATAAATACAATTGAGTATTTTAAGATGATGCAAAAGTAAACAGAAGTAGGTAAAACACAAGTACAGTAAAAGCAGATGAATTTTTTTTTTTTTTTCTGAACAAGTGCTGAGATCAAAGAAACAGATTTGAGTGCTGAAACTAGAAAACTGGCTAGTTATAAGAAATAAACAAGCTAGAAGGCTTCCCTCAAACACAGAAGGGCTTGGGGGCTCAGAAGCCTACAAATAGTCTGTACCACTTAACAAGAAAGGCAGGAAATAAGCTTAATTTTTTTTTTTTTCTATTTCCCAGATGCTCTCTTTGTACACAGTAGGAGTGCCTGAAATCAGAATATGATCTCACTGCACTCAGTTGAGTGAGCAAATGAGATGGGCCCAGAGGCAGGCTGAGGGGCGGGCAGTTTCAAAGCAGAATAACTTCAGATAAAAATTCCTTCAACACTCCTTCATACACAGTTTAAATCAATTTAAATACTGTATTTTTTTAAGAAAAAAGTGCAGAAAAAGGTACTTAAATTCTCTTATACGTCCAGTTGAATATAACCAAGTTTTTAGCTGGCCAAGCTGAAGTTTTAAAGCAGGAATTATTTCACATGCACCAGTTTAAATATGCAAGGACAGGAAGTCAAAGAATGTGGCTACCCCCACACCTGTAATTACTAGCAAATAACAAAATTCAGCCAACACTAGCTTTAGTTCAAGTTACTGAAGAGCAGAATAACTTCAGATAAAAATTCCTTCAACACCCCTTCATACACAGTTTAAAATCAATTTAAAATACTGTATTTTTTAAAAAAAAAGTGCAGAAAAAGGTACTTAAATTCTCTTATACGTTCAGTTGAATATAACCAAGTTTTTAGCTGGCCAAGCTGAAGTTTTAGATTACAATGGTTAACACATTCAGATAAATACATTCACTGAAATGAGTAATGCATTTTTAATTGCTCAGCATTTAATCTTCTCATTCAATGAAATGAAAATCAATACCAAGCCAGAAACCAATGCATTTAACACCTCATCAAGTTGAATATGACCATTTTCACCTCTGCTTGCATCCATTGTTTAATCCACTATGTCCAAGAACAAAAACATTTAACACAGAGCCAAGGATGACTGTAGCAATTTTAGAATAATTAACATGCAAACCAATTGACTCAGGTTTTTCTTACCACCAACTGAGAATTATATAAGTATTTTATATATTTAGTCAACGTTTTAGTTAATGCAATTAAACTGTGAATTTTCATTGGAGACTGATATCTGCAGAAAATGGTAATAAAGCTACATATGCAGTTAAGTGCCCTATTTATAGACTTGGAACAGCATTGAAAAAATTTCAGTGAAGGGAACTACAAATACCATCTGCCCAACAGGAGAGCTGTAGAAAAAGAGGAAACACATTCATTTTAAAGATGCACTTCCCCTGCAAAAACCAAAACCTCTAAACTTACGAGGTGGATTAAGCTTACAGAAACCAACATCTCGAGATGACATGAAACAAAAGCAAAAAGTACATTAAAGTAATCTGACTGATATGTTTACATGACAACTTCAAAAAAGTATGTTATGGTCTTGAAATGCACTCCAGTGCACATACTGTCTATAAAAATACCATAGGTTCATAGGTTGGTATTAGGCTATTGGCCCTAGGGCCTATACAAGCCTAGCCATAACAATTCCCTGGATATTTCTTCCCACAATATTTACTTCTCAGGACCTCTCTGTCTAGCAGGGCGACTAACGTGAGCCCCGGGGTGAATTTCTTATCTCCCATCCAATCATCAATGTTCCTTTTGAAGAGGGCCAAGGAGGTACTCTGCTTGACATGTATGGGCAGTCTATTCCAGAGTATGTGGAGTCTCTGGGTCAGGAACCTATCCCTCCAGTATGTTTTGTTCATTGTGATGGCAAGGTTTAGATCCCTGGAGCGTGTGGCTCTCCGGGATTGGGATTTCTTTAAGTGGAGCATGTCCAACAGCTCTGGGTTTGACATGGCCTTGTATGTTAAGCAGAGATCACCTCTGAGTAGACAATATGCCACAGAGTATAGCTGGAGTTTTTTTTAGATGGTCAGCATATGGCATCTGCTTTAGGCCTGTGATTCTTTTAGTGAGGTATTTCTGTGGCCTTTCCAGCTGTTGCAGATGTCTTGTGAGGTACATACCAAACAGGGCATTATACTCTATAATGGGTCTAATGAGGGATGAGTACAGTAGGACAATGACCTCCCTTTTTCTGGATGAAAAGCCCTTAGTGCAAGACAGAAGGATTTCCTCACTGTTGTGGCGATGTAGTTATCGAAAGTGAGACCACTGTCCACCTGTGTCCCCAAGTCTCTCATCACACTTTCGATGTTTAGTGTACTGCCACCTATGTGGTAATTCATGGGTACATTTTTTTTTTTCCAAAGGGGATAACTATACATTTATTGGCATTAAGCTTGAGCCCATGGCTCTGGCACCAGGCATCTGTTTCTGTAAAACCCTTTTGTAGACCATCCACATCATTTGGGGATTCAATAATGGCTCCCAGTTTGCAGTCATCTGCAAACTTTGCTAGCCAGAGTCCCTTAGTGTTGGCCTGCATTTCAGAGAAGTAGATGACAAACAAGAGTGGTCCCAGGACTGAACCCTGAGGTACTCCAGTTGTCACTTGTCTGGAGCTGGATTTGGAGTCATCTACTTTTACAGTTTGGGTTCTGTCAGTAAGCCAGTTGGCAACCCATCGAGTGATGTAGCGATTTATGCCCAGCTTAGTAAGTTTATAGATGATTCCAGAGTGGGGGATGGTGTTGAAGGCCTTGGTGAGGTCCAGATAGGCTGTGTGGACCACCTTACCCTCGTCCACAGCTCTGGAGACTGATTTGAAGAAGTCAATCAGATCCACAGCTCTGGAGACTGATTTGAAGAAGTCAATCAGATTCAGGAGACAAGATCGGCCCTTCAGAAACCCAAACTGGGTGGTATCCAGTGTTTGAAGGTTGCCATTGTCTTTGTTTACAAGTTACATGATACTGCGTTCCATGCCCTTGCAGATATATAAAAATACCATACATATACCTTTTGTCAGAGTCTTCTAGACACACTGTAAAAGATTTCAGCCTTCAGTGCACATACTCCTACTTCACTCCCACATACAGCTCCAAGCAAGTCTTCCAAGAGCCACCAGGAAAGCATGCCTAAGCACGTTATGCCCATTAACTCTGCTTCCATACAAGGATGTGACTTAGTCAAAAGGTCACAGACTCATTGGAGTTGCAAATCAATTGAACTCTAAGGACATATCAGCTTTGCCAGTACCCACTCTCTTTTCAAGAAGGCCCAGTGAAGTAACGCAAGATTATCTTCTGGGACTAGTCCTTTTTCATATTTTTTCTTAGATGTCAACACTGTTGGCAACACTGACAAAATATGCAGCTGACTGCAAAATTATGAGCATTGTTCTTAGTGTCCCTGACACTATTTCCCTTCAAATACCACTTCAAAAATCACAAGAGTGGTAAAGCAGAAATAACTTTGCCTTCAGTGTCATACAAATATGAAGCAGTATGGCATTTGGCAATGTTCTTCCTGGAGGTAGTATAGTCTCACACACCTGTCAAACAATGCATATAATGAACCAAATGCAGTCAAACAACTTAGACCAAAAGCAGGACACCCATTATGTAGGGGTGTGTGTGTATTTTTTTATATATATATATATATATATATATATATATATATATATATATATATGAGAGAGAGAGAGAGAGAGGAAGATACGTAAACACACACAAATAGATACAAATACACACACACATATAGATTCACACAGCTACACACTAATATATATATATATATATATATATATATATATATATATATATATATTATAAACATATGGGTCTACTGCTCTACATGGAAAGGACACTACATCGAAATACAGCAGTAGTACCCCACTTCAGTGAAAGTGCACTTCAACGAAAGTCCACTTTTGCTGAAGTCTAGGTGCCGATCGCCTCACAAAAAAAAACATGCTTTTGCAGGAGGCAAGCCCCCTGTACCCCCATGTGGGGGGGTTGTGCCCCCCACACCCCCTACTTAAATATACCAACTCCGAGATTGCACTACAGCTAGGAAAAGGGAATATTCCCATTACGCACTGTATTGTGATCTCCGTAGTCAGTGTTCAAAGTTTCACTACTTCGAACAAGTGGCTTCGTACAAGTGAGTTTGTAGTAGTGAAAGTTCGACCAAAAACAGTAGGCCCAAATATATATATATATATATATATATATATATATATATATAAAAAATACACACACACACACACACACACACATAGTAGATATAAAAAGTGTACACACCCCTGTTAAAATGCCAGGATTTTGTGATGTATAAAAAAATGAGACCACAATAAATAATTTCCAAACTTTTCCCACCTTTAATGTGACCAATAACCTGTACAATTAAAATGAAAAACAAATCTGTTAGGGGAAAATATATAATAAATAAAAAAATGTACACACCCTTAAACTAATACTTTGTTGTTTGTGCACACCCGTAAACTAATACTTTGTTGAAGCACCTTTTGATTTAATTACAACATTCAGTCTTCTTGGGTACACACCTACCATCAATTAAAGAGACTCTGATTAACCACAAATAAAGTTCAGCTGTCCTAGTAGGATTTCCTGACATTTACTAAGTTGCCCGCTAAAACAAAAGCCTTGGTTCGCATAGAGCTTACAAAGCATGAAAAGGATCTCATTGTTGAAAGGTATCAGTCAGGGAAAGGGTACAAAAAAAATGACACAGCATTGGATATACCATGGAACACAGCGATATAGAAAAGAACATTTAGAGAAGTATAGAGATATAAGAGAAGAAATGCTACTGCCAACAACATATATACTGTCCATAAAAATACCATACACATATAAAAATGCCATACATATATATATATATATATATATATATATATATATACATACATACACATATACATACACACACACACACACACACACACACACACACACACACACACACACACACACACACACACACACACACACACACACACACACACACACACACACATATATTTTGTAGCCTTCCACAGGAAACCAGTTTAAACATTCAGTTGAAGCTGGACAACAAGGGAAGGAACAGGAAACTGTGGAAACTCTGATGCAGTTTATGTTCAGGTGTGATAGGCCAATGAGTTCTCATATGACAGAGCAATGGATGGCACAGGATGAAACTGAAGAGAAACTGTGCAGCTAAATTAATAACTGATAAAGTTATACCACAAGAACACAGGGTAGTGAGGGAGAGAAGGGAAGAAATCAAATACCATCATGGAAGTATAGAACAGAGAAAACTATAAAGCAGCTAAGACAAGAAGTGTCAGTGTGAGAAGAGTATAGAAGAGGGAACAGATTAATGAAAATACTTAGAAAGATAGACCTGATAAAAACAATGCACAGTATTAGAATAGATCAGGATCTGTCATGCACTATCAGAATAAACTAAAAATTTCAGCACAGGTGGGAAAACGTAGAAGATACACAGATAAATAGAAAAGTACAAAACAAACAATTTATTGATAACCCAAAAAAGTTTTAAATAGAATTGGGAAACAAGGTAAAAGGAATTGAAAGACCACCAAAAAAAAAAAGAAGAAACATATTTTGGAGAAGTATCAATGAAGATTCTGTCGAACATAAAGATGATAAATGGATAGTAGTAGTAAAAGAAAGAATAAGAAGTTTAAAGATACAGGATATGAAATGGGATGAAGTAACAGGCACAGAGATTGAAACAAAGTTAAGAAAAGCCTCTAACTGGAAAAACCCAGGCCCAGATAAAATACCTAACTTCTGGTTAAAAGTATTTGCATAAAGATTTAGCCATGAGTAAGGTTTACTTCTAGTTGTCCTATGCCTAAGACCGGCTATGCATACACTAACCTGGCTAAGAACAGGAAAAACGATGCTCATACCCAAGAGTGAACCTGTAAGCTACCCTAAAACGTATAGACAACTAACTTGCCTTCTGACGATGTATAAACCATACACTGGAATTGATGCCAACAGACTTTATAGTCATATAGAAGAAAACTCAGTTACGGCAATAGAAAAAAAGTGCAATAAAAGAAATCTATTTGGAACAAAGAATCATTTGTTGTTAAATAGCCATAGTTGAGAGCTGTAAAAAGGGGAAGAATATAACCATGGCATGGACTGACTACAAAAAAAGAATTTGATAGTATCTCACACACACTGATAAGAGAGTGCGTAAAAATATGTAAGATACACCCTACACAGTGACCATGAAACAGTGGCAGACCACTTTGCAATTAAGACATGAAAATGGACAAATTATTATTCCAAGGATAAAAATTCAAAGGGGGTATTCCAGGGCGACTCTGTCACTGCTGCTATTCTGTCTTGCCCTTAACCCATTAAGCTGTTGACTATAATTTGGCTCCTAGAAAACAACAAAGTATAAAGACTTCTCATCTTCTCTTTGTCGATGATTTGAAACTGTATAGCTCAGACGAGTAACTGAAAGCAAAACTGCAAGTTGTCAAAACTTTTCCAGATGATAAAAGAATGGTATTTGGTCCTGATAAATGTACAAAAGCAACCTTTAAAGCAGGAAAACTGCAGCACCAAGAAAACATGAGTTTGGAAGAAGAATTGAGCATGAAGGGGTGTATAAATATTTGGGAATTGCTGAAGGATCAACAATAAAACATGAACAAATGCATGCAAAACTTAGTAAGGAGTACTTTAGAACAATTAAATTAATTCTGAAAACAGCCTTGACATCTAGGAACAAAATCCAAGCTAAAACCAATTTGTGCTTCCTTTCCTAACTTACAGTTTTGGAGTGATTGATTGACCCCAAAATGTGTTGGGTAGATTAGATAGGAAAACAAGAAGGATGCTTCATGCTCACCAAATGATTTATAAAACTCAGTGCATACCAAGATTATATATTCCCTTTTCTGAAGGAGGGATGCGCCTCCTTGAAATTGATTATATGCACATATTTGCAATTGTGGGACTCCACAGATACCTATTGACCTCACAAGATCATAATGTAGTGAAAGTTTTGAAACATGAAAAGAATAAATCTAAGATGACTTCCCTGCTTAGGGTAGCAGAAGCATATCGACATCAAGCAGGAATGGAAATCAAACCACAAGTAGATAAAAAAAAAAAAAAAAAACAGGTAGCAACTGAATGTGCCAAAAAACAAAAGAAAGAATATAAGGTGAAGGACCAGATGAGAAGGCAAGAAATGTAGAAAATGCATAAATATAGTTGCAAGTATAGAAAACTTCTGGAAGAACCTCATGTTGATCACGAACAAATGCAAGAATGGTTAAGGAGAGGTGAATTCAAACTAAGAGATGAAAGGTTAATATTTGCGGCACAAGATAGTGGGCTACATCCATTGAACATGTGGAAGAAACAGACAAATCTAGGTTTTATAAAACAGAATTGTAAACAGTTGCGCACTTCGTTGTTGGTTGTAACATACTAATGGCAGGAGGACTGTATACTGAAAGGTATAATAAAGTGGCAAAACTGTTGCACTGGGAACTGTGCAAACATTATCGTATTGAAGTGGCTGAAAAACACTGGAAACATGAGCCACAAAGTATCACAGAAAATGATGAAGTCTACATCACATGGAATTATCCATTGCCAATGGTTCAAAAAACAGATGCTAGCAAACCAGATATAGTGGTCCAAGAAAAGACAAAAGTAGCACTGATTACTGAAATTGCCTCATCCAGTGACTATAGTGTGTTGCGTACAGACACAAAGTCATAAAATATCAGGATTTGTAGGCAGAAAGATTCACACATTTCCAATACTAGTAGGAGCAATGGGTCTTCTAAAAAATAATCTATAATCTTATTTAGATAGGCTATCAATACATGTAACCCCATACGAATTGCAGGAGGAGTCTCTACTGGGCACATTGCGGGTGCTGCGAAGAACACTTTTGGCTGACATCAAAGACTGAAACAATATTAATTTCATGAACTTTAATTGTACTTTGACTTAGGAGTCCATTCCTATCATGGTATTAGAAACCCAGGAGATCTGGAGAAATTAAAAAAGGGAGAATATATACCCACGCACATATACACACACTTATAGATACCCACACACACTCATATCTATCTATATATAGACACACACCCACACACATATACATATATATATATATATATATATATATATATATATATATATATATATATATATATATATATATATATATATATATATATATATATATATACATATATATATATATATATATATATATATACACACACACACACACACCCTTTTGCACATATATATATATATATATATATATATATATATATATATATATATATCTTTTGACACACATAATATTATATATATATATCTTTTGACACATAATATTATATATATATATATATATATATATATATATATATATATATATGGGTCTTATTCCTTCTTCCAATGTGCACCAATCTTGGACCATCCCCAAATCTTTTCTATGACCTCACTCACTCGTGATGCAGGGAACAAAATTACATGACCAGCAGGGACCGACTAAAAGTATAAAAAATTAGCTTTTCAGGTTCAAAACTATTGTGCTCTATCTACCTTTCTACATAGAGAAAAAATAAATAAAAAACTTAAAATATTTTTCTCTCTGACTCCCTCCTGCATGAAGACCAGCAAAACAAAGTAAAAACGCCAGAACTAACAAAATCAGTAAGTAATGACAAATATTTTCAGCATTTTGTATAACCGCAATAGCGCAACAGACGCAACCGCGATGGAACCAGAAACGGCAGCTCAGCAATTCAGTATGGAAATGCTGCATAAGCGCAAGAAATGAGTAGATATAGCAGCTGCAGCTATGTTTAAGGCAATTGAACAACACCTGCTATAGATATTATGTAGACATCTATTTTGTGCTTCCACCCCATGCAGTCAACATCCCCTGCACTTTGCAGTTCCGTGACAGAGGAACATTTTGTCTGATACTTACCTGCATTTTTCAGTCTTTCTTTACTTAGCCCCTATCTACGTAGAGCAGCAAAAAGCACATTATTATCATTATTAAAAGTATGAAAGTGGCTGCTTTTTGTCTTCTCTCTCACAAAAGACAAGAACTCTACAGGCAGCAAATGTACATTAAAAATAGAAGATACAGGAAAAGTGTTCCGTTTCTTCTCACAGTAAAAAAAAAATGTGTCAACTATTGATTCCATCTGCCATCAGGATTAAGCGCTCAGCCAATATTTGTGGTGAACAAACTGAAAGAACAAGTAGTGCTTAAAGTGTTTTTTTTTTTTTAATCACAGGAAATTACTAGGCTTTCGACCAGGAGGTCATTTTAAGCCTAACCATTTCAACCCAATGTAATCCTGTAGAGGTACTAATCAATACCCAAGATTGCATTTATTGATGACTGCCCATGTTCAGGAGGGTTGTGGGCACCATCCCTGGTAAGAATTTACAGTCCCACATCCACTCATGCAGATTCCTTTTGAACAGCGTCATAGAGCTCTGTTTCACATGAACTGATAGCCTGTTCCAAAGACATGGCGGTCGCTAGAAGATAAATCTGTCTGTCCTACATGTCCTATTTAAGTCGCAGGCCATACTTAACTCCCTGGAACAGGTAGCCCTAGACCCATCTGATTTACAGATATGCAGTAAGTCCATTAGGTTTGGGTTGCTCTGTAAGCCAGGCATAAGTCTCCCCTAAGAAGTCTATAAGATGGAGTATGGTGACAGGGATTTTAGCCAGTCCATGTAAGGAACACGCTGGAGGCTCTTGATCTTCTTTCTTAGAAACCTCTGAGGTCTCTCTAATTGCTGTAAGTTTTTAGTACAGTACATACCGAATGGGGCGTTATACTCAATTATGGGCCGGATAAGTGTCAAGTATATCAGTAACAAACAAAAACACTATCAATTATTGCTGCATTAACACAATTTCCCAGATTTCTTTAATGCATTAAAATAAAGTTTTGATGTACAAACAAAGAGCATAAAAAGTGGCAGATCTACTGTATGCGCATTACACAGAAAGTAAGGGGCTATAAATAGATAAAAAAATAAAGTAAACGTATTCTCCTTTTTCTTTTATGCTGAGACATACAGAAATTGTAGAAGTCCCAAAACTAGAAGAAACAGCAAGTGATTACATAAATAACTCGAGCAACAGTTATTCTCAATGTTCATACTCAACCTGACTTCTCAAACTTCACTCTCAAAGATCAAGTTACTCAGGAACATTTCAAATAACCCCTAATCAGATAAGTATACACAACCACCTATATGTTCAATCTTATTTCTTCATTAGTTAACACAATATCTTCCATTTAACAAAATGATTGCACATCTGAAAGTATGGTGTCCTGCAAGTGTCTCCTATTTGTAGCCACATACCTAAAAGTTTTTAACAAAAGTTTTTTTTTCTTTAAACAGGGAAGGGGTGGCAATCCCACCACTCAATTACACATTCTAACCCCAAATTTGTGAAACCTCAAACATAAAATAAGTTGTTTTCTGTGCAATATTTGACAGGTACAATCTCAAAATTACAGTGATTTAAGGGGAGGGCTTCCCACATGGTGGTAAATGGGGGCTTACATCCATTCTGCAATGGTGCAAAAGGGCCATAACATTCTAAACACTCCTCCTCATTTCTCATTCAAACTCATACTACACTGATCTCTTTGTTAAATGAATATGGTGGGTTGATCCCTCAGTCGCAGTCACCAGAAAGTAATAACAAAACTATCATATTAAAATTAGTTTTTTTTCCACAAGACACGAATAACTGCTTTATCAACAAAAAAAGCAACCATAAAGTACTGATATTCAAATGAAAATCACCTGTCAATTTCAGACTTCCGGAAAACGAAACGCAACATCTTAAGATTTCTGACATCTTGTAAAAAAAGTTGCAACAGACGCATCGCTCCCCTCTACCACAATACGAAATACTAGCAGAAATTAAACATGCCTCCCCAAGTGTTAAGTGCTAATCGTAAAAACTTGTTAAGAGTCAACCACAGAATAATAAATAAGTGATCTTCAGAAAATACTTTCATTTTTTTTCAAATGTGCTTTCAATGTAGACACCTGCCACAGGCGCCGGAGTTTACTTGTGGCAGCAAACGGTATTCTTAAAACCAAACATCAGACAACTGTCCATCACAGTACAGTTGCGCATGCCAACAATGACAACTATGAAACAAGCCTGAGCAACAGCTTATTAAATTATGCACGCGAACAAAATAATTCAAATATATTAGATATGCTTTTAGTATGTGCAAACAAAAATAACCGCTGAATTTAATGAAAGCCAAATCACTTAAAAACATACACGAATATGCAGCAACCAATACTAGTGCTTTATTGAAAACTGTAGAAGAATGACACCGAGATCTGTAGCAAGCACCAGGAAAGGGTTCTGAAATAATTAACGCTAAAGAGATATTGCACTGTAGCAATAAATGAAAAGCTTACAGCAAATACAACACTGCGCCCAACTTTCAAAACCTTTCTCTTGATCATGCAGTTGCTCATCTGTAAACAAAAGGCATTAGGAAACAGAAGGTGTCCATCGCCATCCTGCACACATTATGACCATAACTGTAAAATCGGTCCCCCAGGAGTGCAAATTTACAGGCCAGTAAAATATCATACAGCAACCACAATTGTGCAGGGCAAACATTTGCAGAACAATTGCTCTCGCAAAAACTCGTTCCGTCAATTGATGCTTCAGTTATGATATAGGTCATGATATAGTAATTCAGCTTGTACTTTCATGAGCAAAGGTCTCCACATCCAGCAAAACAAATTAAAAAAGCCGAAACGTAATATGCTGCTTACTACAACTATCAATGCAAAATCAGACTACTTCACACTGAAATAAAACACAAATGTTTAGCATTTAGTATCTGACCGAATTCCCTCCGATTAAGAACTGCACACTATTTATTAAGTAATACACCATTATACCAGTTTCCAGCACGCAAGTGAAATAAGCTTTGTTTATTTCAATTAACACATATGCAGTTAGCAATTACTGTTTCTACCCCATATTTTACAAATGAAACAGGGCCATTATCATGTCAGGACTGTAAGCCTTCAAAATTAGGCGGAAACACTACTGCTGCTACCGGAAACAAAATAGGATATGTAGGGATTGCGTACAGAAGGGGAAAAAAAAAAAAGCCGATATGTGGGCAAGGACTAACTGTGATGTCATAAAATGGGAGGCAGTTAACAAGGTGGGAGGCAACATTTATGTTTCGGTCCGAGGAAATCAATCCTTTTTAGAAACGAGCCAGTGCCCCTTTAAGACCCTAAACAAACTACTCAAACTCTATTTTTACCTCAGAACCCAACTCATTAGCTGCGATGATACATAACCCAAACCCAGGTCTACAAAATCTAGGAGCCCCAACCCTCAACCTGAATGATACCCTACTCCACTGAGACAAATCCACGCTCATTTAAAATGTAAATGTCAGAAGTATAAACAAAGCCCATGGCCTTCATGCACTATTCTCCTTTTATCAACCTGAGATAGTCATACTAACAGAAACTAAACTAGACTTGCTTAAACCAGGCAACCACAACAATGAAATCACTCCACCAGGTTACAATATAATTCGTAGTGATAGAATAGGTAAAAAAAGGGGGAGGTGTGTTGCTATAGTATATAAATCTCACTTCATCCTTGAGAAAGCAAACATAATCCCAGACCTCAAAGTTGAACTCACTCAAACAAAACAAAAACTTAATGATAGTAAACACCAACAACATAGGATGCTACATCCCTCCAGGCGACAATATCCTTATTACAGAAAAACTCCTAGAATGGATATCTAACTCCCTCTCCCAGGAGAGCATAGTATTAGGAGACCTTAATACTGATTGGCAAAACTGTTCCAGTCATAACCCACTCTCCCATATTAACCTACATGGCCTAACCCAACTCACAATTTCCCCCACAAGAACAGACAAGAGAACCAAACACCAATCCACTCTAGGTTGGATACGAGCATCCCACCCATCACGGATATCCCTAGCAGGGTGTCTACCAGACACACTGAGTGACCACCAAGCCACATTCTTACTCAGATAAAAATCACCACAAATGACCTAAATATCTACACGCCTAATTAGAAACAAAAAAACACTAACCTCTCCAACTTTATAAACAACCTAAAAATGTGCAACTGAACCCCCCTAAAAAAACCTACCTCTTGATGAAGCTGTACTATATTTCAATACTACCTTGTTTAACACCCTTAACCATCACGCCCCCTCCAGAACAAGAATTAAAACTAAATATGCCCCCTGGTTAACCCCAGACACAAAATCCTTCCTCAAATAAAGAAACAAGGCCTGGACCAACTACCTCAACAGTAAATCCCAATTGAACAAACAAATATACTTTGAACTACGAAACAAAGCAAAAAAAAAAAACTCACCAAAAACAGACAAAACATCTTACTACCAAAAGTTACAGGAACAACACAAAAATTCTGGGCAGCAATTAACTCTATTCTACAACCAGGTAAGACAACTACCCCAACCCCAAAAATAGGTAACAACCAAGAAGACATCCCCACTCAAATAAATACTTTACAGAAACCATCCAGACCCTTGCAAACAACCAACCCTATGACAACACCCCCAACCCTGCAAATCCACCCCACCAACAACAAGTGCCCCAAGTTCAGCTCCCACCCAGAACCAACCAAATCCATTGAAAAACTACTACGCAAGTTCAAGCCAACGTATCTAGCCGCAGATAAATTACCCTCTGAATACTTCCACCTGGCTACAAAAGCTATATCATATCCTGTCTCCATCCTAATTAACAGATACACCTCCGACTGTATAGTACCCAAGCTATGGAAAATATCACATATCATCCTCTCTACATAAAGGGGGAACCACCCTGGAACTCAACAACTACCACCCTATAGCCATACTACCCCCTTTATCTACAATTTTAGAGGGGGCAATACACAAGCAACTAATGAAATATCTCCTAGAAAATAATCTAACAGCAACACAACATGGCTTTAGACCCTGCACCACCACCGCACTAACAGAATTCACCAACATTGCCAATACTCTCAGAAACAACGGACTCCTTGCATCTGCCACCTTCCTTAACTTGTCCAAAGCATTCAATATGGTTAACCACAATAAACTCCTTTCATTAGCAACTGTAAACCTTACCACCCCTGCCATCTCCTGGATCAAAAACAACCTAGAGGGAAGGAAACGAGCTGTTATGTGGCAAAACCAACTCTTCCCCTCCCTACCAGTCTCCCTAGGAGTACCCCAAGGCTCCATCCTGGTGCCACTTCTTTTTACCCTCTTCACCAATCAGCTCCCAAACAACATTCCTAAAGCCTCAATAGTGCAACACGCAGATGATACCACCATAACATGTGCAGCCAAATCAATGGACATCCTTCACTCCCTAACTCAAGAATGCTTTTCTCTAGCAGAAACTTGAATTACAAACCAAAGGCTCATTCTGAACCCAAGTAAAACAAAGCTAGTACTCTCTAGCTCCCACAGAGCCACACCTCCCACTGATTCTTTCTTCATGTCCTCCTTTAACAAGACCACAATCAACCTCAAAAAATTATACCAAACTACTAGGGGTTGAAATAGATAATCACCTTAGATTTGATCTATATATTTCTATAACCATAAAAAAGTACATAAAAAACTTGGCCTACTGTATCGTAATAAAAAATTCCTCACTGACCACTCCAAAACTACAATAGCGAGGACTCACCTACTATCCACCCTACTTTATATGCCTCCCCCATGCTTACAAATCTCCGCAAATCTGACCAAAACAAACTTGATAGTTGTTATAATAAGATAGCCAAATTCACTACAACCTCTCCCATCAGAACACATCACTGTAAATGCCTAAAAAAAACTCTGGCTAGAACTATCACTACTACTTCAACTCAAATCAACTATCAGTAGCCCACGAATACACAACTCTAAAAACACCCCAGCCCTACAAAATCTTTTACAACCCTATACAACCACCAGGACCTTGAGGTCTAGCACACAAAACCTCCTCAAAGTAACCAAATATAACAATGAAGCTGGTAAGTCTGTCTACAGCCACTGTATAGCAAAAACCTGGAACTCCCTTCCTGCCCACATAACTGACAAATCCCCATCACATTTCAAGAAACTTGTTAAAACTCACTTTTTGAATAATCGACTGTGCTCCTGTATCCCCCCGGCTAATGTCTCATTAGAACACCACTTCTAACTTAAGTAACTATGCTAAACCAACCATAGTACTGTGCCCACTTAGGACTGTTAATCTACTGCTCATCCCATCTCTCCAGGAGTTAAAGAAAACTACTCCAGCAATGTTGAGCTCTACATAAGCAACTAAAACCAGGAGAAGACCTATTGTAAATCAATTTGGTATCCTTCTCAACTAAAACCAGGCGAAGACATAGTGAATCAATTTGTTATCCTTCTCAACTATAGCGAGCATCATCTGCTCTCTCGGAGCCTTATTCTATGTCTCTCTGCTTTTACCCCGATAGATTTATCACAGGAATCCTAAACTACGGAATATTTTCTAAAACTTTATATTATATTGAAGAGAACGAATGTATCATATTAGTTAATATGTATGTCAAAGTCTCTTCTATGGAAATTGTATGTCAAAAGCCTGTTCTTACAACTATGTTTTGTAAAAAAAAAAATTATTCTCTTGGAGCTTTTCTCCCCGGGCCTCCACTGAAAATGGACTTGTAATCCAGTTGGACTCTCCCAGTCAAAAAATGTAAAATAAAATAAACAAACATACCAGTCAAACTTAAGGCTTTTCCCACCTCTCTGCAAAACACTGCTGTAATGGCTTTGGCAAACAAATGAAAATGATTGATGATTTTTGCAGAAAGTCCAGACTTTGTCTATTTTTTCATAACATTGCAGTTTTCTGTCAAATTACTGGCAAATCACTGCACTGAAGTCAGAAAATTGACAGGCATTTGATTTTCAGACTTCATATCCTTAAGAAAATTCACTCTAATGCAAAACCTGTTTATCAACTTTCTAAGTTTGTAAATGCAATATTTATAAATTGTCCCAATTTTTGGGCCTTTGTCCTCAGTTTATGGTCTTGTCCAGATTTCTTGTTCTAAACTAACCCCTCACCTAAACACACTGTTCAAACTCAGCCTCTCTACAGGCTACGTACCCACAGAGTGGCGCACAGCAAGTTATCCCGCTACACAAAGGTGGAGCCACAACGGACCCCAGGAACTATCGCCCTATAAGCCTGACTAGCCTGGTCTGCAAGGCTATGGAACGCATCATCATGGAACTCATTAACAGAGACATTGGGAACCTCCAAACCTTGGACCCTACCCAGTCTGGCTTTGTTAAAGGCAGATCATGCCTCCTAAACTTGGTGGACTACTTTGAGACTTACCAAGGCATTAGACTAGGTCCACACAGCCTACCTAAACCTTGCAAAGGCTTTCGACACCATTCCCCATTTTAGTATTATAGACAAGTTCACCAGCTTGAACATAAACCCCTATGTCACAAGATGGGTTGCCAACTGGCTCATGGATAGAAACCACATGGTAGAGTTGCAGGCTCTACGTCAGACTCTAAACCAGTTACAAGTGGCGTCACCCAGGGCTCAGTCCTAGGACCCCTCCTGTTCGGTATATACTTCTCAGAGGTACAGGCAAGCATAGGACTATGGCTGACCAAGTTCACAAACGGGGCCATAACCGATTCTCCAGCTGATGCAGACACCCCCTCCAGATGGGTTTCACTGAGATGGATACCTGGTGTTAAAATCATGGCCTCAAGCTAAATGCCAAAAAGTGCATAGTAATCTCTTTTCGAAAAAAACAAAGTACCCGCGAACTACCACATAGGTGGTAGTCCCCTAAATACAGAAAATGTAATAAGGGATCTGGGGACCCGAATAGATAGTAATCTCTTCTTTGATAATCATACTGCCAAGGTGGTTAGAAAATCCTTCTATGTGGCCCACCTAATCACAAAAGGGTTTGCATCTAGAACAAAAGAGGTTATTGTGCCTCTACTCATCACTCATTAGACCCATCATATAATACAATGCCCCATTTGGGATGTACCTTGCAAAACACCTGCAACAACTGGAAAGACCACAAAAGTACCTCACTAAGTGAATTACTGGCCTCAAAGAGATGCCCTATGCAGCCCAACTCAAGAAACTCCAGCTGTACTCTGTACAAGACCATGTATAACCCAGAATTTATGGACATGCTCCACCTAAAAAAATAAAAACAAATCCCGGAGAGCCACATGCTCTAGAGATATAAACGTCACCACAACAATAAATAGGACATGATGGAGGGATAGATTCCTGTCCAACAGACTCCCCATGCTTTGGAACAGGATTCCAATATACATCAGGCAGAGCCCTTCACTAACACTCAAGAGAAACCTTGATGGGAAACAGAAAATTTACCCCAGGGATCAATGCAGTGACTCTGCTGGACAGTGGCGCAGGGAACTAATGGCTCTGCTGGACAGAGGCACAGGGAACTAATCTATGGGTGTGGAGAAGGCCAACACATTCTGGTTAGGCTTATAAATGCCCTTGGGCAGATAAGCCTAGTACTTGCCTATGAACCTATGATGTTGAGAGGTATGCTGCCATCCCTTCCTACTGGAGCCAGTCCACTGCACTTGCTGCCCTGCTGAGGGGGACACTTGTGCAAGCAGGTATCAGTGCAGATTTGCTTTATAGTTCTTTTACACCACACACACAATGATACATGGTTAATGTGGACAAATTTGTTTGTTCAAAGTCACCAAACATTTCTGCAAACCCAGTTTTGCAGCTGTAAATCTTGTTGTCCTCCAGGTTATTTCTTCTTTTCCTTGGTTTTGTTTCTCTTACATGTAATGTTGCTTTTACTCATTTTTTATCCTGCCTCCCATATCTACCCTAATTATTACTTCTAACAAATACTTTTTCTCACTCTTACTTCTCTTCCTCTCCTCCTCTTTATCCACTATTTGAACTTTTCCACTCTGACATTTGCTTTATGAGTAAATAATGAACCGTCACCCTTATAATGTCAGCACATTTCAATGCTACATAACATTATATTTAGTCTAATAGGTTCATAGGTTGGTACTAGGCTATCAGCCCTAGCCATCAAGGTTCTCTGGCTTATGCCACCCAAGAAAGTTATTTTCCTGTGCCACTGTTGAGCAGAGCCACAGAAGTGATTCCCGAGGCATATTTCCTATTTCCCATCCACTCAAAGATTTTTCTTGAAGAGTGCTAATGAGGAACTTTGCTTGACATAGATGAGTAGCTTGTTCCAGAGTATGGGAAGTCTCAGGGACAGGAATCCATCCCTCCAGCATGTCCTGTTTATTGTGGTGACAAGGTTTAGGTCCTTAGAGAGTGTAGCTCGGAGGGATTAGGATTTCTTTAGGTGTAGCACGTCCAACAGCTCCGGGTCTGACATAGCTTTATATGTTAGGCAGAAATCAGCTCGGGAGTAGGCGATATGCTATGGAGTACAGCTGGAGTTTTTTGAGATGGTCAGTGTAGGGCATCTATTTGAGGCCAGTAATCATCTTTGTGAGGTACTTCTGTGGCCTTTCCAGCTGCTGCAGATGTCTTGTGAGGTACATTCCAAAAGAGGCTTTGTACTCTATAATGGGTCTAATCAGTGTCGAGTACAGGATGACAATTACCTCTTTTTTACCTGGATGAGAACCCTTTTGTGATGAGGTGTGCCATGTAGGACTTCCTGACTACTGTGGCGATGTAATTATCAAAGGAGAGACTACTGTCCACCTGGGTCTCAAGGTCTCTTATCAGACATTTGGTGTTAAGTAGACTGCTGCCTATGTGGAAGTTCATGGGAACAGAGTTTTTACCAAAGGGGATGACAATGCACTTTTTGGCACTGAGCTTAAGGCCATGGCTCTAATACCAAGTATCTGTCTCAGGGAGGCCCTTCTGTAGGATGTCCATATCATTTGGGGACAACTATGGCTCCTAGTTTGTAGTCATCTGCGAACTTCATTAGCCAGAGGCCTTATGCGTCAGCCTGTACTTCAGAGAAGTAGATACCAAACGGAAGATGTCCCAGGACTGAACCATGTGGTACTCCACTTGTCACTGGTTTGAAGTCAGATTTGGAGTCTGTAACTTTTACAGTGTGGGTTCTGTCAGTGGGCCAGTTGGCAGCCCATCTTGTGACATAGGGAGTTATACCTAGTTTAGCTATAATTCCAGAATAGGGGATGATGTTGAAAGCCTTAGCGAGGTCAGGATAGGCTGTGTGAACCACCTTACCCTCATCTACGGCTTTGGTGAATGCCTCAAAGAAATTGATTAGGTTCAGGAGGCATGGTCTGCCTTTCACAAACCCGAACTGGGTGGGGTCCAGAGTTTGGAGGTTACCAATGTCTTTGTTTAGGAGTTCCATGATGATACATTCCATGGCCTTGCAGACCAGGCTCGTCAGGCTAATAGGGCGATAGTTCCCAGGATCAGTGGTGGCTCCCCCTTTGTAGAGTGGGATAACTGTTGCTGTGCGCCATTTAGTGGGCACAGAGCCTAACATGAGGCTATGACTGAACATGCTGCTTAGGTGGAGAGCCAGTTCAATTCTGAAGTTGATGTAAAATGCAGCCTGGGATGTTGTCCAGTCCCATGGATGCTGTGTTTTTGGCTTTAGAGAGTACAGCTTTTACCTGTGTAGTTGTGATTACAGGGACTCTGCATTCTTCCTGTAATAGTTATGGGCCCTTTGGGGGGGGGGGGGTAAAGTTAGCAATAAACCTGCCAGGATGGTGGCAATATCAGTTGGCTCTGTAATTTTCGTGCCGTTGTGCTGTAACTCAGAAAAGATCTGGGCGTTTCCATTGAGATTCTTAACATAGCTACGGAATGCTTTGTGGTTGCCCTTAGAATAAGTGGTGCTTTTGTTTTCGTAGCTAGCTTTGGAGGCTCTTCTAAGGGATCGCAGCTTCTTACGGAGGCTGACCAGGAAGCTCCACCACTCATGGGATTTTACTCTCTTGCAAGTTTCTTCCTTCTGTTGTACAGTTTGTTTATGGCAGGGGATCACCAGACTAACTTCCTTTTTTGCAGGATAGCTTCTTAGTTCTGTTTGGGATAGGAAGATTGTGCAAGTGCTTAGAGTGTGCATTTGTGTAGGATTCAGCAGTTGTAACTGTATTGTCTATCTGCATGGGTGTCAAAGTTCGCCACTTCTTTCTTAAGAAGCATGAAGCTGGCTTTGGAGAATTTTTTTTACCATGGTTTCCTTAATGGGGGGGTGGGGTGGGATGTGGATATCTAGGGCGATTAGCTTATGGTCGGATCTGACCAACGAGGAGCTGACTTCAGGTGTGGAACACCAGTCACTCATGTTGGTAATGACTAGATCTAGGATATTGTTGCCCTTGGTGGGGGGTGTGGATAAGTTGATCCAGGGCATTGGAATGTATGAATTTCAGAAAGCGTTGAGAGAAGGAGTTGGTACACGAGTAGTTTTCCCAGTTAATGGTGGGGTAGTTGAAATCGCCCATTATTAGGGTGTTTGGCGGAACCCTAATATTTTCCAGTATACCAAGAAGAAAGGAGTGGGAATCATGGGGCATGGTGGGGGATCTGTAGCAAGCTACAATTTGGATTGCAGTTTTGCCCAGTTAGTTGCACTTGGATAACCTCGGATGCATTATGTTGCACAACTAGCCTGGAGGTGTAGATATCCTTAATGAGTAAGGACACACCTCCGCCTTTAGTGTTCTGGTCCAGGTTATGTGGCCAAAAAGTGTGGTAGGAGTTATAGCCTGGTAGTGCAGGGGTGCTCTCTGGAGCCTTGAGCCAGATCTCAGTCACTGCACAGATACCAATGTTCTCCATTTTAAAGAGTGCCTCAAGTGAGTGCATTTTGAGATTTAGACTTCTAGCATTGAGTAGCATTACCCTCAGTTTTTATTGCCTGTTCCTGTTACGGTGGTGAATTTGTCATTTGAACCTTGTCTTAAAAAAAAAGGGCACTACAGGGGCAGCAAGAGCCTTAACCAGTATCCGGAATCCCAGGGGCAACGGGTGCAAGCCATCTCTGGCAAAGCATCATGGTCTGTCGCCCATGTCGTCCCAGGCAGACAAATACTGAATCCCCTGAGAATGACACCTGAAGTTTAGCCAATTGCTGAAGTCAATCATTTTGTCCTTGTACTGCAGTATCATTCTGGGCAATGGCAGAATGCTACTCAGGGCTAGGGTCATACCTGCTTGGGCTACAAGATTGGAGAGCTCTTCCAGGTCTCTCTTCATGTAATCCAGGGAGGCACATTTCGGATCATTCACACCAACATAGACAATGCCAGAGTCATATCTGTACTTGTTGGAGTGACCTGAGTGCGTGGGTTATGTGGCGATCCTGGCACCCGACAGGCAGCTGACAGTAACCTTCTCCTTGTTTAGCCTGGTGAGTGGGACATCAACGTGCCTAACTACATGTTTGCGCATAATATCCGAATAAGCGATTGGGATTTTCATGACAGCATCAAGGAAACATTTTCCTTCCTTCTGTGTTTTTTTTTTCTTAAGTTTTGGATTTTTCTTGGCATATTGATTGATTTCCTTAGTATATTTTATTTATTTTCCATTTGTTTAACCAGGTTAGCCCGACTGGACACAAGGTGAACGTTTTCAGCGGAGGCTCTGGGAGAAAAGCTCCAGATACATAGTAAACAATTATAAAAAAGTAATAAAAATAAATTATACAAACTTAGCTATTTCGTACAAAGAACATAGAAAATTTATAATCAGAATTTTACAATTGATGCAGCATACAGTGGTTAGAATACTGAGAAACAAACAAGATAATATACAATTGTTTGAACATTAAATTCAAAAAGAAGTTTCCATAAACAAACAGGACCATAAACCAGAAATCATAACTACATTGATATGATGTATATTGCATTTATCTTGTTTTAATGATGGTATAACGTGTATTACTGTACGTCTCATGTGCACAAACATTTGTTTTAATCTATGTATTTACAGTATACTGACAAAGTACTAGGTCACATCAGAGGCTTGGGAGGTCATTGTTAAGAAACTGAGAACCGTGGTAAAGCTTGACATTGAATACCATAAGTTCAAGTTATGCTATAAGAGAATAACTATGTAAAAATAACCATGTTAGCAGCCAGAATGCACTATAAAATGAATGTTTTACTATGCACATTAAGAAATGGATACTCTGGACTGGTGTGTGCTTTGCTTTTTTTTTTTTTTTTTTATTCCCGGAGAAATGCTACTCAGAAGTAGAGAGACGTATAAGTGAACAGCTTTAGAAGCACACCAGGCTGTGATTTTTTTATGTTTATTGTCATGCAAAGCTGATGAAATAATTAAATCTACCCAAGCTGGAAATGTGAGACTGTAGCCCACCAGGAGGGGAGATGGGAGGAGTAACTTGGCCAGGAATTGAAACTTGCAAGACTGCTCCTTGTGAAAAGCCTTTTTTTATCTCATGGGTTGGTACTAGGCTATCGGCCCTAGGGCCTATACAAGCCTAGCCATAACAATTCCCTGGATATTTCTTCCCACAATATTTACTTCTCTGAACCCCTGTCTAGCAGGGCGACTGAGGTGAATTTCCTATCTCCCATCCAATCATCAAGGTTCCTTTTGAAGAGGGCCAAGGAGGCGCTCTGCTTGACCTGTATGGGCAGTCTACTCCAGAGTATGGGGAGTCTCTGGGTCAGGACCCTATCCCTCCAGCTTGTTTTGCTCATTGTGATGACAAGATTTAGATCCCTGGAGCGTGCGGCTTTGAGTAATTGGGATTTCTTTAAGTGGAGCATGTCCAACAGCTCAGGGTTTGACATGGCCTTGTATGTTAAGCAGAGATCGCCTCTGAGTAGACGATATGCCACAGAGTTTAGCTGGAGTTTTTTTTTAAGACTGTCAGCATATGGCATCTGCTTTAGACCTGTGATTCTTTTAGTGAGGTATTCCTGTTGCCTTTCCAGCTGTTGCAGATGTCTTGTGATGTACATACCAAACGGGGCATTATACTGTATAATGAGTCTAATGAGGGATGAATACAGTGGGACAATGACCTCCTTTTTTCTGGATGAAAAGCCCTTAGTGATGAGGTGTGCCACATAGGATTTCCTAACTGTTGTGGCGATGTGGTTATTGAAAGCGAGACCACTGTCCACCCGTGTCCCTAAGTCTCTCATCACACTTTCGATGTTTAGTGTACTGCCACCTATGTGGTAATTCATGGGTACATTTTTTTTGCCAAAGGGGATAACTATAAATTTCTTGGCATTAAGCTTGAGCCCACGGCTCTGGCACCAGGCATGTTTCTGTAAGGCCCTTTTGAAGAATATCCACATTTGGGGATTCAATAATGGCTCCCAGTTTGCAGTCATCCGAGAACTTTGTTAGCCAGAGTCCCCTAGTGTTGGCCTGTACTTCAGAGAAGTAGATGCCAAACAAGAGTGGTCCCAGGACTGAACCCTGAGGTACTCCACTTGTCTGGAGCTGGATTTGGAGTCTGCTACTTTTACAGTCTGGGTTCTGTTAGTAAGCCAGTTGGCAACCCATCGATTGACGTAGGGATTTATACCCAGCTTAGTAAGTTTATCTACGACTCCAGAGTGGGGGGGGTGGTGTCGAAGGCCCTGGCGAGGTTCAGATAGGCTGTGTGGACCACCTTACCCTCGTCCACAGCTCTGGAGACAGATTCAAAGAAGTCAATCAGGTTCAGGGGACAAGATCGGCCCTTCACAAACCCAAACTGGGTGGGGTCCAGTGTTTGAAGGTTGCCAATATCTTTGTTTATAAATTCCATGATAATGCGTTCCATGCCCTTTCAGATCAGGCTTGTCAGACTGATGGGACGGTAGTTCCCAGGATCCAAGGTGGATCCCCCCTTGTGGGGTGGGATAACTGTAGCTGTGCGCCACTCAGTGGGCACGAAGCCTGAGATGAGGCTATGATTAAACATGACACTTAGGTGAGGTGCCAGTTCATTTTGTAGTTCATGCAGTACACAGCCTGGGTTGTCATCTGGTCCCATGGATGCTGTATTCTTAACTTTGGAGAGAGCAGTTTCTACCTGTGTGGCCGTGATTACCGGAATTTGGCGATCTTTTGGTATCGATACGAGCCCTTTAGGGGGTGACGTAGGCACTAAACTGGTCTGTCAGGATATTGGCAATATCCTTGGGATCAGCATATTTAATGCCATTCTGTTGAAGCTCAGAGCAGATCTGAGCATTGCCATTTAGATTCTTGACATAACTATAGAATGCCTTGTGGTTGTCTTTGGAATCTTTGGCAATTTTATTTTTGTAACTAGCTTTTGAGGATTTTATAAGGGATCTCAGCTTCTTACTGAGGCTGGTGAGGGAGTTTTTTGCATCCTGGGATTTTCCTCTTGCGCAACAGCTTCTTCCTCCTGTTGTATAGTTTGTTTTTAGCAGGGGCCCACCAGATTGGCTTCCTTTTATTGGAGGAGAGCATCTTGGTTCTATTTGGGATGTGCTCATACAGTGCCTTAGTGTAGGATTCTGCAGTCAAACTTTCAGATCCCATCTGCATGGATGTCATGAAGTTTGCACTTCTGACTTCAGTAGCATGAAGTTGGCTTTGTAGAAGTTTTTTTAAGGAAGTTTCCTTACTGGGGGGTGGGATGTGGAGGTCAGGAGTGATTTGCTTACGGTCAGACCTGACCAATGGGGTGACCACTGGTGTGGAGCATCTATCTCCCATGTTGGTAATGACCAGGTCTAGGATACTGGAGCCCCTGGTGGGACACTCGATTAGTTGATCCAGGGTGTTGGAATTTATGAATTCCAAGAACCGTTGGGAAAAGGAGTTTGTACCCAAGGAGTTTTCCCAGTTAATGGCGGGGTAGTTGAAATCACCCAGTATTAGGGTGTCTGGTTGCATCTTAATAGAATGCATTTTGAGGTTTAGACTTCTAGCACTGAGTAGCATTACCTTCAGATTTTGCATGCTTGTATCTGTTACGGTGGTGGTTTTGTCCTTTGAACCTTGCCTAAAAAAGGCACTATACGGGTGGCAAGAACTTTAGCCAGTAACCTGAATCCCAGGGGTGACAGGCACAGACCATCTCTGGCAAAGCATCGTGGTGTCGATCATGTCTTCCCAGGCAGACAGATACTAGATCCCCTTTGAATGACACCAGAAGCTTAGCCATTTGTTGAAGTCAATCATTTTGTCCTTATACTGTGGTATTCTGGGCAAAGGCAGGATGCTACTCAGGGCTAGGGTCATACCTACCTGGGCCACATGATGCGATAGCTCTTCCAGGTCTCTTCATGTAGTCCAGGGAGGTACGTCTCAAAGTCATTCACTCCAGCATGGACAATAACAGAGTCGTATTTGTACTTGTTGTAGAGTGACTTGAGTGCATGCGTTATGTGGCGGATCCTGGCACCCGACAGGCAACTGACTAATCTCAGTAATTTGACGACACTTTTGCAAGTTTCTTTCAGGGAATGTGTAGTACATCAATAGGAACAACATTTGTAACACTCAGCACATACCAGTCAATGATACACGAGCTGCAGACTCTCAAACTTGGCATTTTTTTTCAGGTGGTCCATTCTAAGTAAATGGAAGTCTAGTCTGACAACAAATGGTAGGGGCTATTTGTTCTCACAGTCTGTGCATTGAGACAGATTTAGCTTTCCAAAGAAATCACAATGTCGGCCCCCAGGAGGGCAGACGAGTAAAAAAAATAAATAAAATTAGGAATGAGTACTTATTTTGCTGCAGGCAGCTTTATGAGGTACAGTTAATCATGGCAAGATAAAAAAATATATATGTTTTTTCATTGTTTGCCCGTAGTGGTCCTTTAAATGTGCCAGGGTTTGCTGGAGTCCAGGATTTTTTTTTTAAATTTCAAAGGAGATAGCTTTGTGGACTGACCTGACTACAAGAAACTATAGACCTGTCATGCTCATAATTATGCATTCCCAGTTTACTATGGGGTAGTTCAAGTTATCCCTGAATATGGTTTTAGTTCTATGGGGAGGATTATGTACATGCTCTTAGTCATGCACTTCCACAAAAAAGAAACGTTGGCCCAATTTATCTAATTTGCTAAAATGGTAGACATCAAGCAGGAATACAAAGGATCTGATCTCAGCGTGCATGCTTTACTTAGAATACCACCATCTGCTAAAACAGAAGACAGATCACATGTTCATACACTATCACTTTAATGGAATACACAGTTGGGGCTGAACTCAAGAAAGTCAATTAAAGCATTCTGCATAACCTTCTCTGTGTCAAAAATTGTACACTTACACAATGTGAATCATTGTCTGTACTACCTATAACAATTTACTAGCCTACTATCAGTTACTCCTTAAAGCAAACACTATGAGTACTTGTTTTACAGCATCTCAGAGTACTCTTGTCAGGACATCCACTATTACATGTCTTAGTCACAAGCTTTAAAGAGCTGGACCTTTTCAGCATTTTGAAGAGAGATATACCATAAGTCCACCTGTACAATATCCAGAATGTGTTTTATAAAAAAAAATAACCTGCACCAACATGCCACTGTTAATCCAGATAAGTTTTAAACTGATAACACAAATATGTATCAATTATTTGGCTGTTTCCATACTGTAACAATATAAATGAATATAGAAATTATAGACGTTGCATGACATTGTTTGAAACTTCCCTCCTGTAATACACTCTGCAATCGTGCAACACCTGGCAAACTGTTTCTGTACAGTTCTGCAAACAAATAAACTAAAAAACAACATTCCATGACAATCTGTGTCACCACACAAAACTAAAAGACTACACATTTGGGCAAAGCTTTTCACCATCAGTTTCAAAAGAAAAAGAGCTCCACCCAGCAGTACTAACCCTTTTTCAAGATAAAAAAATAAAGTTTATACCAAAATCAATGTGCAAACCCTCACACAAAACGGAACCTGACGGCAAAATCAGTCCTGAACAAGTAATTAAACTTGTTTGTTCTCAATAATCAATTTTGATTAAAATACCAGACTGAGTGAATCTCCCTAAACATAAAAATTACAAATTAACATTGGGAAGACTACTCTCCTGCACAGCTCTTTTGCTGACAGTTTCTATACAGTATATGCAGTTCATTCAACAACATTCACTTCACTTTTAATATTTAAAAGGACTACACCCACGGTCTAGAAGACGGAAAACACAACTCCCTAAACGTACCTAATGCAAGATTTCATTACTTGCAAGAGTCCCGTGAAAAAGTCCTTGTGCCATCTACTAATCGTACCACTAACGCAGAAACAAGACTAATATAAAAACCAAATAAATCACATTACATAATTATGATATCCATTCACTACTAAAAATCAGAACCTTTCCGAAATACACACAGAAAAATAAGGCCAAAACACCAATGCTACTGTATACGACAAAATACTTTTTAAAACTGAGTTGTTAAAAATAAACTTAAAACGTGTGCTAACCTCAGGAACCCTGGATCATTAACACAGTAGGACACATACCTTAAAAAGGCAAGAACAATCCCATCCCCGTGCATAAATTCACCTTAGTGCCTCATGGTTTCAACACTTTGTAAATTATATAAACAAACGTTAATATGTTCAATCGACTTAACACCCACAGTTATACCTAACATCATTTGGATCTCTCCCAGTAAGTTTACGAATGTTTTCATCCACATTTTTTAGACTTTCCTTTGCTTTCTCTATCTGCTCTTGTAAACTTCTTACAGCTACCGCCATCTTGACTCTAGAACGCAAGGCACTTCTGGGTAGTATTGCGTTCACAAACTAGAGCATGCGCATTATTCCTTCTTAATACCCGGTGAGTGAGAAATGTGAATTGTCAGTCTATCTAAAGACAGTTTAGAGGTGGTGCGGTGAACTGTGATTAGTAAAATACTTGCTTTGTAAGTGATATAACTTTCGCCTTCTTACCCGAAGAATGATAGATGAAGTTAAAATGAATGAGGGACAAAAGTCCTACACTGGGGACGGATTTTTTTATCTGTTTTGATATGCTTAGCAAGTTCTTAGAATAGCAGGTTTTGCATTAACGTGCATTTTATATGAAGTCTAGCCCTCAAGTGTCTCTTGTTATTTAGTGACTAGTCTGAAATCCTCAGTTACTTACCAGAAGCGACCAAAATATATGACAAAATTGAGGACAGTTGACAGGTATGAGATCAGTAAACGTGGACTAGAAAAACAACTATGTCTCAACTCTCAACTGCTTTGCTCAGTCCGTATGCAATGTATGACCATGCCATCTTTTCAGAAAACACTGGCGTGACACATTTCCCTGAAATAGACAGACTGGAACATTTGTGACGGCAGAACTTTAATTTCAAATTCCAAACTCTTAATATATCTACTGAGACTCGTTCTGTCTGCTGTAGAACTGATGTCAGCCCAGGGCAGCTTGTCTTTATGACTTTTTGCGTTGGCTTCAGCTCATTTATATACACTCCTCTCAACCTCTTAGTGCAATAAATCTGGAGAAAGTCTAAAATAATTTGGGGGGGGGGGCAAAAGCCCCACAAACAGGAACAGATTTTTAAATATTGCTCTTATAAACTTGGAAAGTTACTAGAATAATACAGTTTGTATTAACATACATTTTCCAAAGGATATGAAGTATGAAACAAGTGTGATACTTATATCTATGTTATTATTTGTGACTTCAATCTTCAATGATGTGCCAGAAAACCACAAAATTTATAAGGAACAAACCAAAAATGTGGACATTCTGCAGAGATCTGGACAGTTGAGAGGTATATTTATAAATAATAATAATAATGTTATGAATCAACAAGACCTCATAAATTTTTGCTTGGTGGCAATCTAAACTTTAAGTTTTTAGGCTTCCACAAAGCACAAGTCAGTAGAGTAGTTTCTTCCCATAATCTTAGACAATTAATCACTGAGGGGACTTGGGCTAATTCTGTTACCCCCACTTTCACAATCCCTGATGTTGTACTTACAAATATTCCAGAAAAAAACATACAATCTTCATGTTCTCACCAAATCCATAGTGCCTATTGCAGTATCCATATTATCTGGTCCCTCAAAAGTAAGACTGTCCCTTACCATAGCTCTCAGACCAGAACTATCCCAGACAACTCAATAAATAAACTAATTTCCAATGTTGAATGAAAAACAAACTGAAAATATGACTCTGTGCAAGTGAAGGTTCATAGTTAAATATACAGAAAACACTTGCAAGATGTTGCAATAAATTCCAAAAGCTGCAAGGTGGTGAATCCCAAAGAAAACTTCCTTTTATTGACACAAATATAGGCTTAAGAGCTTTTGGCCATGAAAATGGTCTTCATCAGAAACACCCATAATTCCAACGGCAAATACTTAAATACCCTTAAGTGTTAAAAAAATACTATTCAATTAACCAATCAATGTATTTTATACAAATAACATAAATAAATTAAAACCACTAATATTAGATACTTATAAAAACTGCAATTCTATTTGCATTTATTATATTTTGCTTTTCTACGTAAAACAACTTTATAATTTACCCCACTATTGAGACCAGGTCTGTTATATGCCTTGAGCAGAATCTGCCATTTGAGCTCTTTGTATTTAAGCTCTCCTTCTATGTCCCCGTTAAAATCAGGAGAAACATACCCCAGATTCATGAAGCTCGGCGCAAGAACAGCATTAGCCTTGCCCCGACCATGCTCCGTACAGATGGCACAGCAGCACCACATGCATATTAATGAAGGCACACTGCCGCAATGTCCACGTGCATAGGAAACATGTGCAAGTGCAGGGGCATGTCTAAATGCTGCACGGAGGCGTGAACATGTCAGCTGCAAATGCGCAACCTAAAATGCTGACTAGTACAGCCTGCCTCTAATAGTAATCACTCCTGTCAGTGTCTGTGGATACTGAAATGTATGCAAAGCATGCAAGACAGCTTTGCAAACACCCAAAATAAAAAGTAAACACAAACGCACGTAGCTGAATATTGAGCCCCCGTCCCTCGAGCAAATAACATTTAAAACCCCGTGCCCATATTCCTTTGTAGTGTTGATTGTTATACCAAGTGGAAGTGAAATGCAGAGTGTTTGCATGCGCTGCCCTTTGCTAAGCCTAGCCCAATGGTTAGGGTTACCACCTGTCCCACTTTGTGAGGGACAGTCCCTCTCTGGGCATTGTGTTCTTACCAAACATATTAAAAATGACAAATGTTCTGCAATTGTAGGACATAATTATGTCCCATATTTTATGTAATAGTTCCATAAAATAGTTATTTCTGTATCTAAAATACCTAAATGTTACAGGCAACAGAATAAGCAACTAAACTGCTACAAGAATAAGCTTTCACTTAGGCATAAAAGTAAAACACTATCCTTTGTACTGACAGTGGGTATGTGTCGGCCTGTAAAATCTGATGTGTGTCCCGAAAATGTCCCACTTTGGCCAATTGAAAAGGTGGCAACCCTACCAATGGTCAGAGCATTCGCTCAATAACTGCCCATTCGTGTTCCATGTCGTCCTTGTCTGGATGGCCCAAAGGTGAATGGGTATTACCCGGGTCTACCTACCATGTCATGAAAGATAAGTATTTGCATGTACCTATGTGCGTGAAGTACAGCATGTGGAAGATCAAATATGCTAGGATTGTCCTCACAACCATATTGGTACCAGAGATATGTAGAGTATGCAATGTGTTCTGTTGTCTGTGCCATGGGCCATCAACCAGAGAAGGGATGGACGGTGTGTGTGGAATATGGGGGGATGACGGGTAATGTAATAATTCACCAAGTGGAGACTGGGTCGGATGTACAATAGGTGAACTGGAGGTGTAGGAGTGAGCAGTGGGTGAATCAGAAAGGAAACCAAAGAACATACAGTCACATCTGCAATACACCCTGACAGGCCATACTGCAGAACACAATCCCACAAACATATGAACATTAAAATGTGAGATACACATGTACAGAAACGTTACCGGCTCACACCCACATAATGGTCTGGCCTGAACTGAGCCATCCAACCCCAACACACCTGGATACATAACTGAATACCCATCATCCCCTCCACAGCACACCACCCCCCCTTGCTGAACATCCACCAAAACCACCCATACTCAGGCTGCTAGCTTGGCACAGCCATATCTGCACATAGTGCCCCATACCCATATCTAGTAGGCAGTCTCACCCTAGGCAGTCTCAGGCTTGCAAACTAGGTATCCCTTGCATGTATAACCCTCCCTCATTTTCGTAAATCCAAAAGAATTGGAGTCATTGGTGTCCACAATTTTTGGCCATCCCTCATGGGATAAGTGTCTGTCCTAAAGATTAGACTTGGTGGCACGACACGATGTCCAGCACCGTAGACAACCTGACACAAGTTGCATTAGCAGTAGTTGTCCACAACACTGTTCAGCTGCCAGCCGGTCCTGCAGAACCTACAACCCGGGATTAAACACCTGACCGTGATGCACATCTCCCCATGTGCATTATCAGGAATTTATACCATTCACATGTTCCCATGAAGCTTCCCCATAGCCATCTCCCAAATAGTACATGTTCACAAATTATACCCCGTCCAGGTTCCTCTTCGTAATGATTCACACAACCCCTGTATACAAACGGTACAGGTACCTTCCATATGCAGTTGTTCATATACATGGCCATGTATAACTCCAGATATGTAGTCATATATCTATAAATATACATACTTATATTCGCATAGCTACACATCACACATACATGCATATAAGTAGTTGTCAAGTATGTGTCCATTTCATAAATATGTATACTTGCAAATGTATACATATGCCTCTCAGAAACATATGAATAGTAACATGTACTATACATATGTACACCACCCGACTGTCACATTTGTTGCCAGTACTGTGGAATGGCTGTAGTAAAGTCATATATCCTAATTACCATCCATACAGAATGTATCACAGATGGTTTAGTGGTAAAATTAGTGACTATGGTGTTCCTGTTCCCAAGTCCAAGCCATGCAAGGGCTAATTTTATATGATGGCCACAAAAATGGCAGTCGGATATAGAGTGATTAAGATGCTTTAAAGCAGATGTAAGCGGGTATGCGCGACAGTAAGTGGCAGTCATTCAACAGTATGGAAAATGTAAATAAGCATGTAGGTGTATATGCATGTGTATGTACAAATATATATATATATATATATATATATATATATATATATATATATATATATATCGTTAACCTAATAAAGAAACTTTTCCGAAAACTAAAGCCTTGTTCCAATGCCCCTGACAGCATTCCATCCTCCTTACTTAAAACTTCTTCTGACACTATTGCCATTCCAGTCAGCATCCTAATTAATAGGTCTTTACTCGAAGGCTACAAACCCAAACTATGGCGCTCTGCCTTCATTCTGCCTCTCCACAAGGGTGGCATAAATTGCTCTGTCTCCAACTTCCATC